>NC_133245.1:18575000-18577500 GCF_048772165.1 Typha angustifolia | reverse complement strand
CCTAAACCCTAAACCCTAAACCCTAAACCCTAAACCCTAAACCCTAAACCCTAAACCCTAAACCCTAAACCCTAAACCCTAAACCCTAAACCCTAAACCCTAAACCCTAAACCCTAAACCCTAAACCCTAAACCCTAAACCCTAAACCCTAAACCCTAAACCCTAAACCCTAAACCCTAAACCCTAAACCCTAAACCCTAAACCCTAAACCCTAAACCCTAAACCCTAAACCCTAAACCCTAAACCCTAAACCCTAAACCCTAACCCTAAACCCTAAACCCTAAACCCTAAACCCTAAACCCTAAACCCTAAACCCTAAACCCTAAACCCTAAACCCTAAACCCTAAACCCTAAACCCTAAACCCTAAACCCTAAACCCTAAACCCTAAACCCTAAACCCTAAACCCTAAACCCTAAACCCTAAACCCTAAACCCTAAACCCTAAACCCTAAACCCTAAACCCTAAACCCTAAACCCTAAACCCTAAACCCTAAACCCTAAACCCTAAACCCTAAACCCTAAACCCTAAACCCTAAACCCTAAACCCTAAACCCTAAACCCTAAACCCTAAACCCTAAACCCTAAACCCTAAACCCTAAACCCTAAACCCTAAACCCTAAACCCTAAACCCTAAACCCTAAACCCTAAACCCTAAACCCTAAACCCTAAACCCTAAACCCTAAACCCTAAACCCTAAACCCTAAACCCTAAACCCTAAACCCTAAACCCTAAACCCTAACCTAAACCCTAAACCCTAAACCCTAAACCCTAAACCCTAAACCCTAAACCCTAAACCCTAAACCCTAAACCCTAAACCCTAAACCCTAAACCCTAAACCCTAAACCCTAAACCCTAAACCCTAAACCCTAAACCCTAAACCCTAAACCCTAAACCCTAAACCCTAAACCCTAAACCCTAAACCCTAAACCCTAAACCCTAAACCCTAAACCCTAAACCCTAAACCCTAAACCCTAAACCCTAAACCCTAAACCCTAAACCCTAAACCCTAAACCCTAAACCCTAAACCCTAAACCCTAAACCCTAAACCCTAAACCCTAAACCCTAAACCCTAAACCCTAAACCCTAAACCCTAAACCCTAAACCCTAAACCCTAAACCCTAAACCCTAAACCCTAAACCCTAAACCCTAAACCCTAAACCCTAAACCCTAAACCCTAAACCCTAAACCCTAAACCCTAAACCCTAAACCCTAAACCCTAAACCCTAAACCCTAAACCCTAAACCCTAAACCCTAAACCCTAAACCCTAAACCCTAAACCCTAAACCCTAAACCCTAAACCCTAAACCCTAAACCCTAAACCCTAAACCCTAAACCCTAAACCCTAAACCCTAAACCCTAAACCCTAAACCCTAAACCCTAAACCCTAAACCCTAAACCCTAAACCCTAAACCCTAAACCCTAAACCCTAAACCCTAAACCCTAAACCCTAAACCCTAAACCCTAAACCCTAAACCCTAAACCCT
Organism: Typha angustifolia; assembly: GCF_048772165.1. NCBI lineage: Eukaryota > Viridiplantae > Streptophyta > Magnoliopsida > Poales > Typhaceae > Typha > Typha angustifolia. The sequence goes on along the minus strand of NC_133245.1, from coordinate 18,576,016 downwards.
AAACCCTAAACCCTAAACCCTAAACCCTAAACCCTAAACCCTAAACCCTAAACCCTAAACCCTAAACCCTAAACCCTAAACCCTAAACCCTAAACCCTAAACCCTAAACCCTAAACCCTAAACCCTAAACCCTAAACCCTAAACCCTAAACCCTAAACCCTAAACCCTAAACCCTAAACCCTAAACCCTAAACCCTAAACCCTAAACCCTAAACCCTAAACCCTAAACCCTAAACCCTAAACCCTAAACCCTAAACCCTAAACCCTAAACCCTAAACCCTAAACCCTAAACCCTAAACCCTAAACCCTAAACCCTAAACCCTAAACCCTAAACCCTAAACCCTAAACCCTAAACCCTAAACCCTAAACCCTAAACCCTAAACCCTAAACCCTAAACCCTAAACCCTAAACCCTAAACCCTAAACCCTAAACCCTAAACCCTAAACCCTAAACCCTAAACCCTAAACCCTAAACCCTAAACCCTAAACCCTAAACCCTAAACCCTAAACCCTAAACCCTAAACCCTAAACCCTAAACCCTAAACCCTAAACCCTAAACCCTAAACCCTAAACCCTAAACCCTAAACCCTAAACCCTAAACCCTAAACCCTAAACCCTAAACCCTAAACCCTAAACCCTAAACCCTAAACCCTAAACCCTAAACCCTAAACCCTAAACCCTAAACCCTAAACCCTAAACCCTAAACCCTAAACCCTAAACCCTAAACCCTAAACCCTAAACCCTAAACCCTAAACCCTAAACCCTAAACCCTAAACCCTAAACCCTAAACCCTAAACCCTAAACCCCTAAACCCTAAACCCTAAACCCTAAACCCTAAACCCTAAACCCTAAACCCTAAACCCTAAACCCTAAACCCTAAACCCTAAACCCTAAACCCTAAACCCTAAACCCTAAACCCTAAACCCTAAACCCTAAACCCTAAACCCTAAACCCTAAACCCTAAACCCTAAACCCTAAACCCTAAACCCTAAACCCTAAACCCTAAACCCTAAACCCT